>NW_026014814.1:0-47780 GCF_020379485.1 Brassica napus
TGCCCTTTTGTTTCTTTTTCATGTCTGAAGTCGGCAAATTTCTCCTTTTTATATGCCTCTCCTATATGAGTAAACCTCTAATCTTCTCCCTGCGGACAAAGATGGTAGCCCTCTCTTCCATATCTTGTTCGTATGGCGCTGGTTGAACCAACGATCTACTTTTTTTTTATTCTGAGTTTTGAGTCTCAGCAACCTCTGAGTGAGATGTTTGTGAGCTTTCGGTCCCTTCCTGTTAGCCAACATATTCTTTCTTGTTGGTCCTTTGTGTCTTTGAGTTCTCATATGTGTTTTTGCTCTTCCCTTGCTGCCTTTCTTTTCCCTTAATGGTCAACCCTTGGTGCTCAAAGTAATAATAGTCAGTCTAGTCTACACAGCTGGAGAATCATTGATTTTACTGCTTTGGTGTTTCATCCTTGCTACGAACAACTGGAAGATTATGCTATATAAATCTTTCAGAAGTTATTTACATACATAACATAAAGAGGCTCCTAGGCTTTGCTTTACCGGAAAGACAATGGACAGGTTACTCCGAGTTCTCTCAACTTTTCTTAACATCTTTTGGTATCTGACCCCTTAATGTATTGCTTATGAGTTTGCTTATCCAGGTACAAGTTAATTAAAGAGGTTGGTGATGGAACTTTGGTACCGTGTGGCGAGCTATCAATAAGCAGACGGGTGAAGTTGTAAGTTGCTTTCTTTGAGGGTTATCTAGGCCTGTATAATGTATGTGCTTGATTTTCTTACCATCTGAAGTTTCTATGAGCAGGTTGCAATTAGAAAATGAAAAAGAAGTACTACTCATGGGACGAATGTATCAATCTGAGAGAAGTGAGGTAGTGAATTGCTTTTGTTGAGCTGCTTTTTTTGTCTTGTGTAGTGTATGTTTACTATTCCTCTCTTTCTCTCCTATCAGTCGCTTAGGAGAATGGATCATCCAAATATCGTGAAGCTGAAGGAAGTCATCCGCGAACATGATATCCTATACTTTGTCTTGAGTACATGGTATACTTTCTTCCTCCTCCTTGTCGTTTGCTATTTTCTGCGTACACTTTAATCAATATCACTGATTCTGCACATGTCATTCTTGCTTGATCAGGATTACAACCTCTATCAGCTAATGAAAGATCGACAAAAGCTTTTTACAGAAGCTGTTATTAAAAAATGGTGCTTTCAAGTCTTTCAGTCTTTCATGGCCTTTCTTATATGCATCAGCGAGGTTACTTTCACCGCGATCTTAAGCCAGGTAATTGATAGCCTGGAGGTGTAATTATACAAAGCTTTAAACTCAGCTGTGAAGATTGACAATGTTGACTTTAATTACTTTTTAGCAATCGTGGTTCAATAGCTTGTCATAATATATGTTTATACTGTGCTGGTTGTTACAGAAAATCTATTAGTCTCTAAAGACATCATTAGATTGCTGATTTTGGTTTGGCACGGGAGGTTATTCGAGTCCACCTTTTACCGAGTATGTTTCTACACGCTGGTAAGTGTCGCTTTTCTTGTTGTGTTTGTAATGAGTCTTTCGTTACCCATATGGTCGATTAGATGATATACCATTACTGCCATACTGACCCAAGAATGTTTGTACTAATAGGTACAGGGCGCCTGAAGTACTCCTTCAGTCATATGTATACACATCAAAAGTTGGTTAGTATCCATACTATAGTAAGAAATAATTATAATTTCTCTCAATGATCTGCTGCCAAACAATGTGTCAAATGTTTGTTTTTCCTAGATATGTGGGCGATGGGAGCTATTATGTCTGAGTTGTTGTCTCTTCGTCCTTATTTCCAGGGGCTAGGTAACTTAGCAGTGATTAATTTTGTATTTTGGTGATTAGAAATGTTGCTAATAAACAGTGAAAATGTTATCGTATCAACCTTGCAGTGAAGCAGATGAGATCTATAAGATCTGCAGTGTCATAGGCAGTCCAACTGAGGAGACCTGGTTAGAGGGACTTAATCTTGCTAACCCATAAACTATCAATTCCCTCAGGTAACATGTCTTGAGCCTCAGTAATTTTTTTTTTTAATGAGCTACTAACTGTTGTCATCTTACAGCTTTCTGGTGTGCCTCTTTCAAGCTTGATGCCATCTGCTAGTGAAGACGCAATTGATCTTATTACGGTAACTAACAGTTTTTAAAAGGAGTTCCCAATAGCTTTGGACATATTTCTCTAATTTTCGGACACCAATCTCTGACTTTTTCATGATTGTTCAGCGGCTTTGCTCCTGGGATCCATGCAAGAGACCCACTGCTGCAGAGGCTCTGCAGCACCCGTTCTTTCAGGTACACCATAGAGTATTTCCATCGACTATTTCTTCTTGATCAGTTAATTAATCGTGTTCTCATGTGGCAGAGTTGCTTTTATGTCCCACCATCTCTCCGACCCAAGCCATCTGTTGCAAGAACTCCTCCGCCTGGTATATTTTTAGTTTGTTGATCGCCAATATCAGGGTATAGATTATTATATATCTGCTTTGAGATTGTCAAAACTAAATTTCAATTTGTTTCTTTTAGTTGGACCAAGAGGATCATTCGAGCACCCAACAGTTAAAAGGCAGACGTGTCTCTTGCCAAGCCATTCAACAATTTTCTCAAAGCCAAGTGCTGCTTTTGGCAGTGGCGTCCAGAGGAAACTCGACATGGCTAAGCAAGATGGAACGAGGAACCCTAACCGGTGAGAAGTTCTGTCAAAGACTCCAAATACAGACCACCCGGTAGAAAGAGTCCTCGTAAGTAAAACCTTAACACCACTCTTATTTCTTGTAACACGTACATGATTATATTCCTTAATTCTGATAAAACAAAATCCATTTAGCTGGAGGTAATGCAGCAGGTTCGTCATTGAGCAAGAACAGGGTCGCGCGTGGTGTGTCCGAGACTGCTGATAAACTTTCCAACATGAGCGTCAGAGGAACCGTGTCTCGAAGACACTCTGTGTCAGTGATGCAGCAACAGCAGCTGAAGCCACCGCCGATGAAAGCAAGGTTGTGTAGGAGAAAAACGTGACATGTTCCTTAGACCAACCCAACCCGCCACAGTGCCTACTCTAGGAAAGTCGCCGGCTGACCCAAATACCTCTCAACAACTTTACTCCTGAATATCTTATAATATATACTCTGCTTTGTCCCTTAAGTCGTCATTTCATCAAAAAAGAAAAAAAAAAACTTAAACTGCTCCTTTTCAGTTTTGTCTTTTGTCGTCTACAGTTTCTTGTTTTTACTTTTTTTCCATACTTTTGACTGTGTGATGGTTTGTATTATGCGTGACGCTTGACTTCATGGTTTGCAATAAAGTTGGCTTGGGACTACTTATGTAGCTATTGTGTACTTTTACTTTCTAATTCATTTCAGTTGGATTGGCAGAATCGTAGATTGCATAACGAAAATAATATAGAAAATCTACAGAAGTACTCTTGAAGTATCTTCTTGTAAGAAATGATCAAAGCTGTTTTTGTTTTTCTGTCTTATCTCTTGCTTGAGGAGTTCCAAAAGGACTGCCAAAAGACAGGCCAATTCCTTCCTAGCTTCGTTCCAACCTAACAAGGAACCTTCTCTCGACGGATCCCAACTCGACGACACGATCCCGTAGCTCACACCAGCTAACGCCGTACCGAAGAAGACGAAGGAAACAATAAACGGAACCCATGTAGGCACATCGATTTTCAATCCCACTTTCAGATAGTAAAAGAGTGGGAAGAAACAAAGACCAACGAAGAGTGGTAAACCAACGGTAAATCCCATTCTGCTTATCATTCTGTTGGTTACTATCTCTGGAATCACACCTCTCTCACGCTCATCTTCATCATCGTCTTCCTCTTGGTCGTCTTCTTCGTCACTCTGGTTTCCGGGTTTTGACTTTTTGGGTTTCTTGTTTTTCCTAGAGGAGGTGGTCCAAAGCTCTCGGACTATTCATTGTTGCTTGTAATGGCGCTAATACGCCATATCTCTAAGCGCTTACTGCAAGTAAGAGACTTGGGAACTTGACCGTTCCATTCTCTCCGTTTTCTACGCTTCCATCAAGCTGCGTAAAGTGGAAGAAGTTCAAAAGGACAAAGTTTAATACTACAGAACAATCTAAGTAAAAAGAGATGGAAACCAGATAGTAGAGATGGTTTGATATCAGAAGTGCAGTAAACCGAAAGAAGCATGAGGAAACCCAAGGAACCATTTCACTCAAATTATTATATCGATCAATGAGACCATTTGAGTTGGGCAAAGAGAGAGAGAGGATATGAGATTACCTTGGCAAGAGGTCTGGGATGAGCAGAGAGGTTGAAAAGACATTTACAGAAGCCATTGAATCAGATCAGACATGAACCAAAAAGCGAAATCCTCACGAGATTTTTACAGAGAGAAGCATCGGATTTTTGTGTGTGTTCTCCTCTCTGTTCTGTTTCGAGTGGGAGATATGATAAGGTTTATCGTCCATTACCCGGTTTACTCCCGGTTCGGTATGATCGTTTACTCGTTCAGTTTGATTTTTGAACACGTAGCTAACTAATGGTTCTCCCCGTTCACCGTCTTTCTGGACGGGAGAAAAAACGCGAGTAGAGCGACGGAGAAGACCGGTAAAGATTCAAAGAAACTTATGTATGATTCATGATGTACGGGCTGACGTTGCAGGTACATATGATGGGCATGCGAAGCCCATCGAGGTTTATTGATACCTAATGGATTGGATCGAGATAGAACTACATGACGAGTCCATATTTCCTCAAGAATTTGTAAATAACTCCTTACATTGATTATTTGAATCAAAGATTGGTCTTATATAAGTTTGGTGTAAATTGTGCAGCTTTTAAACTTCAAGGAATTGTGAAGACATCTATAAACGATTGCCGGTTTACACACTTTACCACTATATTTCCAGAAAATCATTAGTCTCAAGAGAAAGCCATCTCAAAACTTTTCTTCAATTCATCACTTCACTCTAAGTATAAGCCTCATTAAATTATTAGTGATTTTGCTTTCTGTTTATTATTGCATGAGGTTGTTCAATTGACACTTGCACTAATCGACCAAAATCATCTAGCCACTCACACTTCATCTCTTTAGACTATTTTTCGAACTTCATGGGGTATAAGTTTTGGCCCCAACTGTAAAAATCATCCCCCTATCATTTTGGTATTAAAAACAAAAGTGGATTTTTCATCTATATTGATTTCTCAAGATATTTTGTCTCAAATACTACTCATATTGACTCTGTACACACCGAGATCCTGATCCATGTGAACACGAAGACGGTTGTTTTCCTAACACTGAGACTATCCGCCTTTGAGTTTTGCTTCTTGTACATGATGATAGATCTATGCCTTCTCTCAGGCTTATCTTCAATTTGAAATGCTGGTCATTCTCTGGTTCTGAAACATCTCACCATTGAGAATCGTTGCAAATGTAACCTGAAATTGACTAAGTTTTTCAATACATTCTATTGCCCATAATAGAGCTTCTAAGCTTCCGCATTGAGTGCTCGGACATTCAGCCCCAACAGCCCATCATCTTACTGAGCCAATCTTTGTCCTGAGAAAGTATCATTCCTCCAAGAGAATGATCTTCCTGATTCAGAAGGTTTGTAGGCTCGACCGGTAATATTCTCTTGTTTTCAGTACACCATCAGTCTAGAGTGTGGACTCTGTGTTCTGCCAATTTGAGCGTATCTCGAGGATCTATATCCAATTCTAAAACCTTATTATCAGATTCCTTTCCAATATACCATAGTATCCACACCAAAACTGATGATCCTCCATCGGCGGTCAGACTCGCCAAAAATGGATCCACATTTGTGAAAAGGGAGCTGGTGGGGAAAATAGCTGGTTTGATGGTATCTTGGAGAGATCCCAAACCGAAGTGCTGGAGGACTTCAAAAACACATGGTTGATCGATTCCTCATCCGCTCCACATCGTGCACACATATATCCGCTTGTATCCCTCGCGCTTCATATTCTTTTTACTATAAACAATACACCATGTCATAATTGCCATGAAAATGTTTCATTTTTGGGGGCAACCGTATTTTCCAATGACGGCTTCAATGTATCAACCGTAAAATCTTTTCAAGATGATCATTTTGTGAAAACAAAATGATTTTTTTTAAAATAATGCGGTGAGCGTAGATCATTTTGGTATGTAAAATCATCCCACTATCATTTTGGTATGTAAAACAAACAACACACTTGGATTTTTTCATCTAATATTGAATTTCATGTTTTTCAAGATAGATCATTTGTGAAAAACAGAATGAATTTTTTTAAAATAATGCGGTGAGCGTGGATCGAACCGCCGACCTTCAGATCTTCAGTCTGACGCTCTCCCAACTGAGCTATCCCCGCTTTTGTAAATGTAAACTACAATACATATAAGTTGTTGTGAGAAGGGTGGATGGTTAAGAATGGAAGAGAGGAGATCGGACTGTCGTACATTCATATGATGTACTTCGTTTCGGAGCCTCTTCTTCTGGGCGTAGTACAAGAAGAAACCTCGAAATTATGAGGTTAAAACCAATCAAATTGTTTCAAATTCTTTGACTTTGATTTGTAGTCTGCTTGTTTAGATAGTTGTTTCTGTCGTTTTCAATCTTTCCCTTTGCTGTTTATGGTTTTGACATGAGTAGTATAGAGGGAGTGATCTTCTTAAATGTCTTTGGAATTCCAAATATATTCTGATCTCTATCTGAAGTTATTTATGTTATTCTTTTTTTCCTGTGTGACGCAGTTGGGACTGCAGCTTTCAGCATGGTAGCTTAGTGGAAGAGGTGGATGGTCAGACAGCAGTGTTCTCTGTAAACATATAAAGTCAATGATACGTCGTGTAGATTGATGTGGATATTGGTTTATCAACCTTTCCAAATGGAGTTACGCGCGGCTCGTTATTGGTGTAGTCACATCTTTGGTTGTTGAAATGGCTTCCTTACAGTAATTCATCTACAAACAGACAGACACATAACACTATAATATTGTTTTGCTCAAGTAGATGGGGTTGTTAAAGTAACATATACAACAAATATGGTTTGATTTTGCAGGAAAATACACTGGAAGAATTTGCATAGCTGGTTTTCAGTGCCGTAGTTTGGCATATAGTTTATGACTCCTTCAAACCCCTTGAGAAATTACGATCAAACTTCATATATGTTTTTTGTCACAGAAAAAGTGTTTAATAATGGCACTAGAGTTACGACATGATTATTGCCTCAGTATTCACTATAATTTGAAGGATTTAACATCCAGTGATCATAATGTAACTCCAATATGCTAATGCTAAGAGACGAGCTCGACCTACATAAGTGGCTGCCGGTCGATGAGAGAGATCAGCCGAAAGCACATCAAGACAGATTGGGACTTTCCTATTTACCTCCCTGACAAGTTATAAGAAAACTTATTCACCTTTTTGACAGCATTTCAAGAGATAAAAGAGAGGGATGTTTGATTTAACAATGACCCAGTACTTGAAAATCTCCATTTAGAGTAAAAATAATTGCATATGAGAGAGTTCAGTAATAGTCTTTAATCCCCCAACTGAATTTGCTATAAATATAATCCTACTCAAATCATAACTAGTTGATTCACATACCACCTTCCAGCTCTAGTTTTGGATGAACTTCTCCCAATTATATTTGGTAATAGAAATAGTGTCTTTTTCTGATCAATACTACACTTCTTGCACAGCAAAAGTGACGTGTGTGAAGCAATAGTTTGAGATATTTGCATCCTCTATGATTTAGGAGAAAAAAGTTAATGTATGTTAAAATTAAACCCTTGTACTCTCTCAGGTTTTGGTTTTATGTAGGAAGAAGTTTCTGAATGAATTTTCAATTTAAGATTAATATCATAAAACGTTTATTACAAAATCATCAAACAGAATGAAAACAGAATGAAAACAGATGGTGTTCAACATGCACGTTTGGCGACTATTTGGGCTTGCTTTTTCGGTAAACTTTTACATGAACCATTGTGTATGCGGGAGAGAATCTATGTCCAATCACCAACCCACAAAACACACCAGGTCCATAGGCTATCCCAGCTGAAATCCAACTAATCACTTGTTCTTTTGGCTCGGACAAATCTTCCGACTCTTGTGGTGTAGGATTAGGGACATAATTTTTCCACATATATCTTCGAGACCGTAGAGTCTAGGGTTATTCATGAACGCCGAACAGTTTTGTCTTTGAAACTGTGTACTTCGTGGTATTGACGTTGGAGATTGTTATGGGAGAAGTTAATGATTGACAAAAATGAAGACTATACCAAGATCTTGAGGAATCAGACCTGACAGCTGATTCAGAGATAGGTCTAGTGCCTCGAGAATTGTCAGATTTGCCAGCGATTGAGGTATATCGTTCGTGAATCCGTTACTTGACAAGTTGAGAAGACGCAGTCCCTTCAATGACCCAATAGATTCTGGTATCTTTCCAAAAATTTTGTTTCCTGAAAAGTCAATAGCCTTGAAGCCTTTTAGAACTCAAATTTGTATCAACTCTTTTGTTCACCATTTCCATTGACACACGGAAATCACTATACATGTACATGCTGTCAAGATATTCTTCGGATAAAGTGACTGATGTGCCGCGGTCCGAGCACCGACCAGCCTGGATCATGGACACGGCCCAAGGTGGCGATCTTGTCAACCAGCTCGACCAAACCGAGGTTTTACCATCAGATCGTGCTGAACTTACTGACCATGTCATCCCATCAGTTCATTCCATCCATACCAACCATGTGTTCCCATTGGATCATTGATCAGACCGTTCGTACCATCCCATCCGATCACCCGACCGTACCGCACGTGCTGTCCACCGTATCGACCCACGGACGTCCGTATTAGAACTCAGTCTGGAACCACGACCTAGAAATGGAATTGATCGACCCATATCACTTCTTTCCCAACATTCAACATTCTAAGACTGATTGTCAAGCCAGATTCAACTTGGGACGAGAGGAATCAAAGATGTTCACAAATTTTCTCTTATGGCCCTTTTCGTGCGTACTGCTGTCTCGAAGGCTGTACTGACGTCCTTGCTTCAGTGACTGATCCTATGATGGAATTTTCTCTTTCATATTTCACTAAGGCATGGAAACTTAGCTGTCCAAGACTTGTCTCACGACAGTACACATCTTGGACAAGCGGATCATCCAAAAGTTCAGTCTGTTCGTGTGGAACATCCAGCGGGTGTGTGGATCATCCCGCGTGTGTCCTTATCCTTCCCACCATAGACCAGCACGACCAGAATGAACCTGGACAGTAGCCTAAGGGTTATCTTGACTGGTCTTCATCAGTTTCTCTGCGTCTTTGACTCCTTTATTATTTTTAGTCAAATTTATCATTTTCTATGTCTTCTTTTCTTCATTTCTCTTTATTGTCTTTGTCTACAAACCCTATAAGTATGTAATTTAGTCCATGAAGTAAGATAGATTGTTTTCCCTTTTTTTTTGAGTTGAAACTCTTTGTCTTTGTAAGAACTTGTCTTGTTTCTTGGTGAGTCATATCCAAGTAAACACTTCCTCAAATCGTTGGACTTATGAGTCATATCAAGCAACGACGAGAGATCCTTCACTTGGTGATCTTGTGAGTCATATCAAGCACCATTTGGAGTCGGGAATATCGGAGGCCTTCCACAACCTTCGTGTGACCCTTCAATCCATTCAGTTCTCCATTCGGAGTTCATATCCAAACAGAACCAGTAGAGTGATCCGTTCCTAGGGTCCTTCAAGTGGTATCAGGGCCACTCTTTTGGTATCTTCTGAATCATTCCATCTTCTCATCTTCCATTTCTTCATAACACTTCTTCTTCTACCTTTCTTGAATCTGGGCCCCTCATTACCATCCACCATATAAAAAAGAGAAAAGATCTATAAAAAAAAGAGAAAAAAAGAAGTCGAAAGTTTGATTTGTGGATTGGTGGTGGAAGAGAAAGTCTGCTGGCTGAAGAGAAATCCAGCCTTTGACGTGGTTAAAACGGATTCCCAAACCAAAATCTCTTATCTTTTCTCTTAACAAATTCTCTT
The DNA here is from genome assembly GCF_020379485.1 of Brassica napus. Lineage (NCBI taxonomy): Eukaryota > Viridiplantae > Streptophyta > Magnoliopsida > Brassicales > Brassicaceae > Brassica > Brassica napus. The sequence goes on from NW_026014814.1 coordinate 10,007, forward strand.
GTGTTTGCTTGGAAATTGTCCATTGGGTTTCTTTTATTGTTCTTCTTAGAACCTTGAGTGGAAACTTGTTTGTGTGATTATCCAAATTCTGAGAGAAACACTTGAGTGAGCGAAATCAAACACTTGAGAGTGTGATGATTATTTTTATATTTTAACCTTTTGTGTTGAGAATTTTCAGGTTAAGATGTTTAAAGCTGATCAAAGAAGGCTTTTCAGTCAGTTTGAAGTCTGGGAGTTTTGTGACAACCTTGTGAAGGGAGTGGTGAAAGCCCTCAAGGACGTCAACCAGATCCATAAAAAAAGCACATCCACACTTGCACCTATAGCTGAGCCATCATTATTCATCAGTGAAACATCCAAAGGTAAATCTGAAAACAACCTTGAAGATCTAAAAGATTTTTCAGATTCTTTATCAATTTTTGATGAGTATGATGAAGAACTGATTGAAAGTTTGATGATTTGTGAGGATAATGTGATCTTCCTTTTCCAGAACCTGATTTTATGTTTGATAAAGAACAGACTATTGCAGAACTAACCTTTTTGCAACCGGAGCATCCGAGTAGTCTTGTTCTATTTTCACACAGATTTTGAGGAAAAACCATTCGACTACCCACATCAAGGACTGCTTCTTGGCACCAGGAGACCCATGGACGTTGATCTATATCCCATCTTTGATGAGGAAGATGATCACTTGGACGAACTTGGTCCAACCTTTGATGAGAAAGCACTAAGCATCACGCCCATCATCATGGAGAACCGATTTTGCTTTGATCCCGGCACAACTCCTATGCCTTTATCCAAAGAGCATTGTAAGGAACTTTGTAACATAAATTATGTGCCTGATCTGTTTGATAAGTCAGTTCCAATGACATAAAACGTTCAGGTCTTGATCATCTTGAAAAGTCGTTTGAGCTTGATGTGCAACAACTAGTTTTCTGCTCAAGAAAATCGTTTGATTCATTTGTCTTCAAAGAAAATAGCTTTAGTCTGAGATCTTATGGACATGAACTGATCAATGGAATTTTGTTTGCATCTTCATATGCTTTGGACGATTTTATGGTTAACACATTGCTGAAACAGAATTCATATAAAGCTGAAACCGATTTTTGTGGTGATTCTGTTTTGAAACCTGTCCATTTTTATTCTGAATCTGATCATGAATTTAAACTTTTGTGTTCTGAATCTGATCAAGTTAGACATGTTTTGGAAATGTTCTATGGTAGTTCATGCCTTGAAAACATTCTGATTTACAACACCTTCTTTGATAAACATGATGAGCCTTGGATAAGAAATTCTCAGTTTGAACTTAATCTTTTGTGTTCTAAATCTGAGAAACTTGCGCATGTTTTGAATTTGTTCTTTAGGAACTGGGATATCACGTGCCCTGACACCATTCTGGTGTACACCACTTACTTTGATAGGCTTCATGATGATCTGAAACGTGTGCTACATGTTCTAGGGAAAGAAGCTTTGGTTTCTGATCTGAACAACTACTTGTCTAGCACATATGATCCTGGTATTTTAATGTTTGTTTTGAGTGTCCAGGATAAACATGATCAGTCTCCAAGAGGTGCCAGGAACAGAAGCAGAGATCATTCTTATCAGTTTTAGATTTGGAGATGCATGTACTCGAGAAAACCAACTTCAAAACTCCAAGGAATTTTATGTCCAAAATGTTCCTTCTCTGAATTTTACATGATTTTAAAATTCTTTTTGTCTGATTCATTTTCCTTTGATTTGGGTAAAATAGATTTGAGGTCAAATCCTTTTGAAGAAGGACGGAATGATGTGCCGCGGTCCGAGCACCGACCAGCCTGGATCATGGACACGGCCCAAGGTGGCGATCTTGTCAACCAGCTCGACCAAACCGAGGTTTTACCATCAGATCGTGCTGAACTTACTGACCATGTCATCCCATCAGTTCATTCCGTCCATACCAAACATGTGTTCCCATTGGATCGTGCTGATCAGACCGTCCGTACCATCCCATTCGATCACCCAACCGTACCGCACGTGCTGTCCATCGTATCGACTCACGGACGTCCATATTAGAGCTCAGTCTAGAACCACGACCTAGAAATGGAATTGATCGACCCATATCACTTCTTTCCCAACCAATTCAACATTCTAAGACTGATAGTCAAGCCAGATTCAACTTGGGACGAGAGGAATCCAAAGATGTTCACAGATTTTCTCTTATGGCCCTTTTCGTGCGTACTGCGTGTCCCGAAGGCTGTACTGACGTCCTTGCTTCAGTGACTGATCCTATGATGGAATTTTCTCTTTCATATTTCACTAAGGCATGGAAACTTAGCTGTCCAGGACTTGTCTCATGACAGTACACATCTTGGACAAGCGGATCATCCAAAAGTTCAGTCTGTTCGTGTGGAACATCCAGCGGGTGTGTGGATCATCCCGTGTGTGTCCTTATCCTTCCCACCATAGACCAGCACGACCAGAATGAACCTGGACAGTAGCCTAAGGGTTATCTTGACTGGTCTTCATCAGTTTCCGCGCCTTTGACTCCTTTATTATTTTCTAGTCAAATTTATCATTTTCTATGTCTTCTTTTCTTCATTTCTCTTTATTGTCTTTGTCTACAAACCCTATAAGTATGTAATTTAGTCCATGAAGTAAGATAGATTGTTTTCCCTTTTTTTTTTGAGTTGAAACTCTTTGTTCTTTGTAAGAACTTGTTTTGTTTCTTGGTGAGTCATATCCAAGTAAACACTTCCTCAAATCGTTGGACTTGTGAGTCATATCAAGTAACGACGAGAGATCCTTCACTTGGTGGTCTTGTGAGTCATATCAAGCACCATTTGGAGTCGGGAATATCGGAGGCCTTCCGCAACCTTCGTGCACCCCTTCAATCCATTCAGTTCTCCATCCGGAGTTCATATCCAAACAGAACCAGTAGAGTGAACCGTTCCTAGGGTCCTTCAGTGGCCATCTCACGCCACTTGGAAAAATAGAAAGGCGGCAAAGTTCCGTTGAAGTGGTTATGTGATATATCAATGATTTTTAAACTCTGAAACCCAACGGAGACATGAGGATAATACAAGGGCCCGTATAATTCGTTTTCTCGGAGGATCATGACACTTAATGACGGCAAAGAACCCAACCAAGATGGAAATGTGTCTTTGATTCTGTTGCTTTTCACATTCAAAAATTCTAAAGTAGTGCAGTTGATCAGTGATTTTGGAAGTTCTCCTTCCAACTGGTTGTCGCTGATGTCAACTGAGGATAAGATGGTAGTGTTGAGAAACATGTCTGGATGAAAAACTCCATTGAAGTTGTTGTGTCGTAAATTTAGCTCTTGGAGACCAGAAATTGTATTACTCAAACATTGAGGGATGGAGCCGCTGAAGCTATTGTTGGACATATCTAAGAAAAGTACTGGTCTAAGATCCAATTAGGTAGTGGTCCTCGAAAAGAATTTGAACCAAGCTCCAACATTTGAATTTGTGTTAAATCGGAGACTTCCCATGATTTTCCAAAACTGCTGAAAGAGTTGTGAGAAAGTATCAACCACTGAACACTCCTTAACCAACCGGGTATTTCACCTTTCAACTTATTGTTAGAAAAATCAAGATACTCAAGTTTGACCAAATTTGATTTGGGACCCAACAAAATTGTTGTCATGAAGATCTAAATGTTCAAGATTGGGAAATTTTGTAATGAAATTGAGAATAGGACCAGGGGCGGTCCTGAATTACTCAGGGCCATAAACAACATCAAAAACGGGGCCCTGTTTATACATAACATTATAGAAATACTAGGGTCGGCCCGCCCTACGGGCAGGATGCAAATTAAATATTAATTAAAACAGTTATCTTTATATATAAAGTACACTTTGTATGATATAAAATTATACATATTAGTTAGATTTTTTACATGTTATTGTAACAGCAGACTAATAAGTTATGCTTTATGAAATGTTTGTATAAATTGTATCAGATTTAATATATTACTATGAAATATATTTCACTGTTATTTTCGATTAACGGTTTAGAATGTAAATGGGATAGTTTTAAATGGGACGGGATAACTGGGGCAGGTATACTCGTTTTAACATCTTTAATAGAAAGTCGGGCATATTTTGTTTGGGATAGTATGTAAGTGTGTAATGTGTATATATAGATTTTTTTAAATGTCATCAGTATTACGTTATTATGTATTAATACTCTTTGGGTGTATATCTCAGAAAAAAACTGCAGTCCATAAAGTAAAGTTTGCTTTACGAACAATAGATAAAAGAGAGTGACATGAAATCAGTTGTCCAAAAAAAAAGAGTGACACAAAATCATAAAGAGTTTGGGTGGTGAAGTCAAAAGGCATATATCTTTGTTATTATCATATTCAATAATTACAAAACTATCCTGGACTTAACAAATTCGATCATATTACTATGACTTATTTGAAGCAAGAGTTGTTTTTTGGTGTAAGATGCGTGAGTTGTTGTGTACGAAAAAATGGTAAATAAAAAAGATCTATAAGAGTTGCTAAAAAAAAAAAAAGAGAACTGTGAGCAACCATCTATTCTCAAGCTGGGTTGCAGGGTGATGATGAGTTTGTATTTAGACGTTTCCAGCTATTTGAAACACGAATAAGAAACACATGCAGAAAACTATCAAAATGTGAGTTTATTTTAAAAGTTGACCCCATAGGAAACATAGTGACCAAGACCAAGCAACAATAATATGTGAAAAACCCAGCAACGAAAAGAGGCAAGGAAACAATGAAATCGTAAACCATTATTCCAAGGGTTTATAGACTTAGCCACTCGTTAAGCTAGAAAACTAAGAATTTTGTGGTTTTTTTCCAATGCGCCTATCCTCCTGCACTCCTTCTTCCTCATTAGTTACTTCACCAGCAACAGTTGCATGGACGCCTCTTTGAGCAGCTGCATCTCTCCACAGGCACCCAACTAGCGGATTTTGCAGGGGGAACTTTGGTGATGGTTTTGGAGGGCTTAGTAGCCACTGCTCTAGCTCCGGGCATGTCATCTCCTGGGTTGTTATCACCCCTCTGCCAAAGAACCATTATAAAAAAGTAAACAACATAAACAATATACATAGAACTGTTTCAAACTATTGGTTAAGGAATGGGGAGAAGTTTAATGGGGATAGCCTCAACTGGAAGGTGAAAGTACTGCCAACCAAGTTCTTTAAACACTGTGGGAGAGATCTTCGGTTGTGGTCCTCTACACCTGTGTCCTGCACCTATAAACCATATACGTTTTTAGTAGCAGCGTCTATTAGTGATAGAACTGAAGAATTAAATGTAGTGGTTTTGTTCTTACCATAAGATGTGCATTGGTTAGCTTACACATCTCACCATCAAATGCCACAAAGACAGCTGACTCTGACCCATCAAAGACTGAAAACTCCACCCGGTTCCTGTAGTAGTAATAGTTTGTAAGTAGTCTAGGATTGTTGGGTTAAATAATGTATTGCATCGTCTGTTCAGATAGCTGATAAGTTGTGTATAGAACACATGACCTTAGAACACCAACGGTGTTTTCGTTTTGGCAAGAACCATATGTAACTTAATGTACTGCAGTTTACGTTGTAAGTTAATTATGTATTACACCATATGTCTAATTACATTATTAGACTATCTCAGGGCAAACCGTTCAAGACGTATGTAGGTCATATCAGCTGGATTGTCTGTGTTTCATCATTGTATGTGGTTTTGACTCCACCAACACATCTAGCACGAAACAGTGTTGTGTTAGGACAATTAAATTCTCGAAGATTTGTCTTTACTCATAGCATTATATAAGCTTCGTTTACAAACAAACCTGGTAAGTGGATGTTCGTGTTAGCAAGTGACATCAGTTCGTCATTGCTGCGGACCATAAAGATTCTGTTATCTCGACGAAGGTGGTTTGTTCCGTGAATCTAATTAAAACGGGTGCGGTGGTCAGTTTGAAGTACTGATTACTCCGCGTGACGCCAAATACACTAAGCTCAAAAGTCCATCTTTCTCTGAGCAGTTGTTGGAATGTGTTCAACCGGTGGACGCTAATAGATGCTTGAATCAGCGTGGACTGCATAGAAATGAACACAGAAGAAATTAAGACAATCAAGCGTTTCCATTCAAACAATATCTAATGATGTAAGTTCGATGTAAGGATATAACATATTCATTGTAAACATATACCTTCTAGTCCACCAAAACCATATCAATCCACCTAAGTTCACCTTTCTTCTCATCCCATAGAAATGAAGAACCACATGCAATTGTTGAGAATAAAAGAGATAAGTAGTAGAGAGATGAAGAGAGGGCGATCAACTAGAAAAGGAATACTAACCTATTTATACCAGAGATTAGAGATCTATTGAAAGGCTCTTAGTGGGCGTCTGTATTAATGTGACTAAAGTCGCTATCCGTTACAGGAAAATCGAGCACAGTCGATCGTCGTACTCGCCGCCGAACTCAGAGTAAAGAAGAAGACAATTAGGTTAGCGCCATATGAGATGTTCGCAGGGCCTTAAAAAATTACGAAAGTAAGCCCATTATCGTCGGACATGCGCACACCAAACTTAAGCCCATAAAGTTCCCAAATTAATGAAGTACAGCGTTCCATATATCAGGACAGGTGTCACATCAACAGAGCACTAATTGATGACCTGGCATCCGAGCTGGACCTCCTGGGAGTGATTCAAGGTCTTCTTTATATATAAAGATAATAACACATTCTCGTTCAAAATGATTTTAGTAGTCCAAAAGCAATGTAGTGAACACACAAACTTTTCCAAAATACAAACAGAAACAAACTGAGATTAGTAACAAATTACTGAGATTGAAAAAATGTTCTTCTCGCATTCTTCCCAGCAAAATCATTCATCAAACTTAGATAATCCAGCTTTCCAACCATATCCCTTTCAATGGATAATATGGCCAAACCATTCAACCTTTCTTCTGACGTAGATGATTGCAAGTAGGATTTGATCAACTTTAACTTGGAAAAGCTCCTTTCAGCTGAAGCAACTGAAATGGGAACAATTAACATCACTCTATATGCATTCCATGTATTTGGATAACAGCCTTCAAACTTCCTCAAAAAATCTAGCACTTCAATAGGCTTTGTGATCCCACTTGGTAAGAGATATCTTAAGGTTTTAATCTCAAGCAATAGATGATTCCTATCAACATCTGAGTGCTCTTCATGTTTAAGAGAAGTTTCAAGGTTGATACATGATGCTTTTAGGTGTTGTTGTTCTCAGCTTTTTCACATTGAACAAGAATCCAAATATTTTTTCATAGTTTTCAAATTGTTCAAACCTCACTCGAAGAGATGTTATCACTTGATCCACGATTTTGATGAAAAAGTCGATTCTGAATTTCTCTTCCTCACTAAACATCTCACTTTCATCCATTTCCTCCACTTCTTCATCAAAGTGCATTTTCTTTTTAATGAACCGCTTCCTTTTTACATGAAATATTGGTTCGATATCCATAGACTTCACAATTATTTTAGCTTCAGCTTTTGCTTCTTTGAAACCAGTTTCTCTGTACTTTTAGAGATATGACACTAACCCCTAGCTGAAGAAGAGCACCATCTATATCAATATCTGCTGACTGCATTGATTTGCTCACAGCATTGACGACAAACAAAAGATTATACTAAATAATCATGCTAAGTAAGAACTCATATCCTCTAATTCCATGTGTTAGCGAGAACTTCAGCATCACTGCGAGCTCCAGGATCATCACAATTTTCTGCCAAAAAGTCTAAAGCTTCTCTTATTTTTGGAGCTTGGAATCGAATTGCTCTTACACTTTCAATGCGGCTTTCCCAACGAGTCTCCGATAATTGCTTTAGTGGGAGACCTCCTACCATCTCTTTAAATAATTCCCATCTGGTTGTAGACGCTGAAAAAAAAACAGTAGAGATGTTGGATGATTCCGAAGAATGAAATCGCTTTGGAAGATGATTTTGCCATATCTGAAAGTGCCAAATTAAGAATGTGGCAGCCACATGGCGTATAGAACGCTCTTGGGTCGATATTCAAATTGAGACATGCCAACGTTTCACAAAGCAACTCAAAAAGTCCTTCTCCAGATTTATCATGAACTTCCAAGAAGGTCACAAGGAATTCTTCAACTTTTGTAGCAGCCATGGAGACATCCACACATCTGATAACAAGAGTCATATGTTCTTTGTGACTCTTATCAGGAGTACAATCAAGAATAACCGAAAAATACTTTGCCTCTTGAATTTTCTTTATGATCATAAGCTTGACTTCATATCCTAACATAGAAATCAACTCATTCTGAATCTTGTGGCTTAAATAATGATAGTGAGTTTTACCTTCTTGAATTCGCCGGACATGCTCTCGCATGACTGGATCAAACTCCGCAAACATTTCAATAAAACTCAAAAAGTTTCCATTGTCTTTTGACCAATCTTTCCCTTTTTCCCACGAAAAGCCAAATTCTGTTTTGCAAGATTTTTCACCAATACAAATAGTCTCAACAAAACTTCCCTCCAATGATTTTTCTCTCTGTTAACTTCTTCTTGAAGACACTTATCAATGCTTTGATTCTTTCGCAGTATCAATGCTAACTCCATCCATTGACTCATACATACAATGTGACAGTGGCTGGTTTCATGTTGAACAAGTTTGATCCTGATATTCCTCCAATCCTTAAACCCTATGCTTGACAACTGACTTGCATTTTGTTCTCGACCAAACAGCTTACAACAAAAGCAATACACTTTGTCTGATACTTTTGAATAAACCAACCAACTCCTACCTTGTTTATCTCCATTTTTCATCTCTCTTTTGTAATATCTATGAGAAAAATGTCTACCAATAGCATTCTTCGGAAAAACTTAATCTTCATGTAGTCTTTGCCATTGGACCTTTTTCAACCATATAATCTTTTAAACTCTGATCAATGTTTCGCCAATTTGCAGGATCACTAACATTTAAAACCTCATCTTCCTCTCTAACGTTAAAAGCATCCACATAGTCAGCCCCGTTTTCAGTTTCTTCTTTGTCATCCACATTCATATTTTCCTCTGCTTTATCATTCTTTAAGCCATAATTATTCTCATCATCAACTCTATCACACTCATCAATCTCTGGAGGTTTTGATCTTTCAACATACTTGAGCATAGAACCTGCAATAGATCTTACAAACTCTTCATCTTTTTTCTTCTTCTTTCGTTTTTCGGATCCTATTTTACACTTTGTTTTTCTTGTTGAAATTCCTAAAATTATCATGTTAAAAATATTTCTTTTAGCGACAGATAGATTTAAGTTACTAAAATAACTTATCAAAAGTATATTGTTTCAAAAATGCATACCTGTCATAATGAAGAAAAGAGCAATCGAATTAAAAACACAAGCAAAGAAGAACGAGAGTAGAAGAAGAATGAAAAATTGTGAAAGAAGAAAAGGTAAGAGAGGGAAGAAGAAACGTTGCTGTGAAAAAATTAACATTTTTTATTCTTTTAATTAGTTGTGAGTCCCAGTTTACATATAACTAGGATAAGATCCGCGCATTGCGCGGAATTAAGTTATTATTTTTATTATATTTTGGAGAATGAAACAATAGTTTGGCTTCATTTGGATTAGGGGTGTTCAATCCAGATATCGGGTTGGTTTCGATTCGGTTCGGTTTTTTCGGTATTTTGGTTAGTAAAATATAACTACTATTCTAAATCCATATTTACTTTGACTTTAGTCTTTCACATACTTTTGAAAAATTTCAACTGGACAACTAAATTGATCAGCCAATCTTGTTGCTTTAAATCATTAGTATATATATATATATATATTATTTAGTTTGAATATTTATTAAATAAAAATTCATATGCGTTATATTTTATGATCATTTGTAACTTATTATAACAAAAAAAATAATCTATTGATCACAAAATTTTCAGAGTGGGAATCTTCAAATTTCTAATAATATATAGACGTTTTGAAAAATTCAAATATAACATATAAGAAAAAATATAAATGTTTTTATTATATATTTAATGTGATTTTTTAATATCTTTTAATAATATAAAATTAAAAAAAGAACTAAGATACCAAAATTGTTATCAAATATTTATTATTCATAATAATTAATTTTCATATATACGTTAATCATATTAGGTAATTTCGTAGCTTCTAATTAAGGAAAGTGCAAAAACAATATTTGGTAGATTATTTATCAATTCGAATATTCGATAGTTAGTTTAATAAAAAATATAATGTAAGTTAAGATGGACCAACCTATTTTTTTAAGAATAGTATATTTTATATAGTCATTTATTAAATGAGAATTTATAATCATACACTTCTATGATCATTCATATCGTTTTATAACTGAATATTTAAATCATCGATAACAAAATTTTCAATGTGAAATCTTTAATAAGTTTATAATTTGTAAATGTTTTTGAAAATTCATTGAAAGTTTTAATATTAAAATATTTATGTAATCTTATGGTATATAGTTTAATCTATATATATATATATATGTTTTATTATTAAATGATATTTTTTACTCATATGGTTTTAAAATCATGTGTATCTTCTTATAATATTAAATAAAAGTTCATATTAATACAATTTTATGATCATTTGTAACTTATTATGACAAAAAAAATAATCTATTGATCACAAAATTTTAAGAGTGGTGATCTTCAAATTTCTAATAATTTATAGACGTTTTGAAAAATTCAAAATATAACATATAAAAAAATATAAATGTTTTTTACTATATATTTAATGTGATTTTTAATATCTTTTAATAATATAAAATTTTTAAAAAGAACTAAGATACAAAAATTGTTATCAAATATTTATTATTCATAATAATTAATTTTCACATATATGTTAATCATATTAGGTAATTTCGTAGCTTTTATTTAAGGAAAGTGCAAAACATTTTTTGGTACGTTATTTATCAATTCGATAGTTAGTTTAATAAAAAGTGTAATATAAGTTAAGATGGACCAACCTATTTTTCTAAGAATAGTATATTTTATATAGTTATTTATTAAATAAAAATTTATAATCATACGGTTCTATGATCATTCATATCATTTTATAACAAAATATTTAAATCATCGATAACAAAATTTTCAATCTGAAATCTTTAATAAGTTTATAATTTATAAATATTCTTGAAAATTCATTGAAACTTTTAATATTAAAATATTTATGTAATCCTATGGTATATAGTGTTTAATCTATATATATATATATATATATATATTTATTTTATTATTAAATGATATTTTTTACTCATATGGTTTTAAAATCATGTGTATCTTCTTATAATAAAAATGTTAAACCATTGATCATTAATTTTTAACATAATAATTTAAATAGTTTTAGTCATTTGTTGTCGTTTTTAAAAATTCAAAATATAACATATACGAAAAAATCTAAATTTTACTTTTATAGCTAATTTGATTGTTTAATTTATTTTAATAATATAAAATTAAACAAAAAATGATGGAGGAGATATAAATTGTTATCAAATCTTTATTATTAAAATCATTATTTGTCATATATATATTAGTCATTTATGGTAATTCCGTAGGTTTGATTTAAGGAAAGAAAATAACATATCATATCATTATATCATATAGTTTGACCAACTTATGTATCTAACAACATATAAAAATCGAATGTGGACCTACTTATTTTTCAATTGAATGTAATTGACTACCTAATTGAGTGCCACCTATGCATTGGGCCTATTTTAATTAATACAAAATTGAGGTTACATCTTTTCAAATGTTCCTCAATTAATATATAGGGATATCTTCTATAGATTTTTTTTCCTTTGTTTTTCTCGGTAACTTTTTTCTGTTTATGAGAAAGTTACAAAAAATTAAACATAACTGCATTGAATTTTTTTAAAAAATTGGGGGCCCGTGGAAGTGGGGGCCCAAGGCCTACGTTTCAGTTGGCTTGGTTCAGAGAAGCCCCTGATGCTACTGCATGATCACAGATTCACAGGCCGTCCTCTTATGTCTCAAGATGATTGTGTGTATCCGAGTTTGTCAAACACCCTTCTTTAATTTCTACTCCGTACTCCAGCAACAAGATCATGCAGTCGTAATTCAGGACCACCCCTGAGTAGCATCGTTCCTTTTCTACATTTATCCATTGTAGAGCCAAAAAAGAAGAAGCAAAACACTAACACGTGAGTAACTTATGGAACATGAAAGTGAGTGGTCATGTCTTATACATATGTTATACACACCAGACAAATATATTTTGAATGAGACTGTAACTACAGAAATCAAGACAAGTGTCCAAGTAACTTACCGTGTTTGGTTGATCTAATGTATCTCTAGAAAGCTGTCTCTGGGATCCAAGATGGTTTAAGTTGGTACTGAAAGTTCAGAGACACCCAAATTATAACTCACACACAAGAGATTTCAAGAACACTTTCTTGTAAATTAGAAACCTTTTAAACAATCCCCTAGATCTGTTTAATCTGATTTATGCTCAGTCACACACGACTAGCGACAGACCAGTTTCTAATCTCTAAATCACAGAGATCCAAGCTAAACACTTGTTACTTGATCTCTGTAGCCGACAAGAACAAACCTCTTGTTCTAGCTTTTTCCCCCTTAATGCTTAACCTAAAACTCTCTTAGATTATCTCATTAAGTAGACACGAAAAAGACAATATTCTATTTCCTAAAATCTTGCAAACTAGAAGATCTTCTTTGTTTCACGTCCAAGCAATATCTTCTATTTCCATAAGTTTGTGACACGTCACCACTCGTAACAAACTCGCCATACTGTGTTACACAATCACCGCACTGTATAACACACTCTTAGCTCAGCTCGAACACGCTCACAATCCTGAGCTTACATTCTCCCCCTTTTTATCTGAATGTGACACTCTACTCAACTTAGAACCAGCTGTCCTAACATCAACTAGATATCGCTGTCGCCAATAGCACAGGATCAGAGCCTGTCGTACGCACAGAACAATGTCTTGCTAATGTAGTGCTGCTCTTAGTGAGTCAATTCAAGCTCTTCTAGCCACCATCTCATGATCGCAGCTCCCCCTGCATTATTGAATTACTGTCTCTCATTCTCCCCCTGTATTGAATAAATTTGAAATTCAAGAAACCAGAAACACAACATATTGATAAGCTTAAGAGTGTCAGATTACACAGCCATATTAATTCAAAAGAACATATGAAGCAACATCCAAGCAACATAGCAACATCGTAAACACTACAGACTTTCATTCGCTCAGAAACTCTCACTACAGAGTTCCATTCGCTCAGAAGCTCTCACTCTGATCACTGTCCTGCTCCATTACAACCTCCTCATCCCGTGAAGGCTGTTGTGTGTACTGCGGGTATTCTCCCCCTGAGTAGATGCACATTAAGATAAAACAAACATGATTAGAGACGCATAAAATTCAAGAAATGACTACAAGTATGACACCCTTACTCCTCAAGCGAATCCGAATGTTTTTCAGATCAGCTATGGTTCGCTCAATGTCAGCCAAAAGATCCACAGACCGAGCATCAGCACCCTGTCCTCGACCTGCCTTGATGTCTTTGACAACGAGCTTCGGATATCCTGTGTACTCATCATCTTCTTCAAAAGACAACACAGTTCGTTGATAGTCAATGACTTGCTGAATCAGCGTAGGGAAGATGATCCTCCGAGACTTGTCAGTGTTAACGTTAGCTGAAAAACTGATGATCTGATCATAAACGGACTGACCAAAATCAAAACTCCTGTGATGATGAAGCATGTAGAGGAACTTGAGTCGCTCCTGATTCATTGAAGTGTAGTTAGTCGTAGGTATCCAGTTGGAGCACACGAGCTTGTAGAGCACCTGATTTGTCCGAGTTAGGTATTTGGAGCTCATGTCTTCCCAACGTTGCACTCGATTATCGGTCAAAAACGAGCACACAATGTCGATGTCAGCAGTCATGTAGTCAGGGTCCTCTTCAAATCCCGGAATCAGATACAGAGCATTGATCAGTGTAGGTGAGAAATCTACCATAGATCCACGAAGAAATACAGCAACGCCATCCTCTCTATTCTCAGCAGCCCCCAGATTCGCAATGAACTCTTTCACGACATTTGGGTGAAATAAATCGCAGTCAATTAGAGTATAGATCAGTCCGGACCTAACTACCACTCTTTTCACATCAGACAAGTTCTCATCATTCACATCTAACCTTTGTTGAATCACGAAGCCCCGGGGAGCCAACTTTTCATACCTTTCAGCTGCATTGCTTGTGACAAACCGACTCGAGATCGGTGTGATGTGCGAGTGAAGCAAATCGGGATTCTCCTTATTTCGTGCCTGGAAAGAGGCACGACTTGCTTGATAGCGTGGCTCCTTGGGTTGGAAAGCTTCAACCTCGTCATCAGAGGAAGAGGTAACTGCAGCAGGTGGTGACGGTGGTGACGGAGCTATTTCTCGGCGCTGCTTGCGGACTCGTTTTCGGGAAGATTCAGAGGGCCCAGCGGCGGAGGAAACCGGCGCATATGTTACTTTCTCAGACAATCGAGAGCTTCTGCGGGAAGGTTGCATGTTTCGACTTTGGAAAGAAGAAGAGATGTGGCGGAATCTGTTTTTGGGAGTGACACACGAAAAACCCTAATTCCATTTATTGAACTCAATTTAAAGCATTAGTCCCAAATCAAGTTCCATTAATTGAATTAAATAATCATAAATAAAACCCTGTGTGTAAAGCAATACAACCGATGCATTATACACACATGTAACCAGGAGCACAGACTTCACTTACAGTCGTATAAGAGCAGAGGAGTCATGTGAATTGTGATATGAGCCAGTCCCGTAACATAACCAGCATATACACATAGGCATCTACGAACATGATGCCTGCATCTCGGGGGTAAAGTCACTGAAGAACGATTTAGCCACACATCTAGCTACCAAAACTTTTATAAATGAAATCAATGAGTCAACCCAAGTCTGTAGCTATTTCTCAGCCGAGTAGCTGTCACAAACGAGATTCTGCTGTGTTCATTCAGTTAACCCCAACTCTGTTTTTCACACTCTTCTGTACAGTCTGGAAACACATGTTAGGTATCTTGTGCGTCTGTCTCTCCATCTTCACAAACAACCACGTTTCATCAGTTCACAAGCAATGAATACACAACTCCATTGTTAGGAAAGAGATGGAATCCAGAGACAAAGTGGAGTGACACCCTGCTCCGAAACATTTATCCCAAGAGATTGGTAACATGCCTGCCTAGTCAAGACAGTGATCAAGATTAGAGGCAAAGTGGGGTAACACCCAGCTCCATCATGAGTATCTATCATTCCAGGCCTTGTTCACGATTGATTTCTTTGTTGAGTAACACACTCTTTCATGAGGCTGCACACGAGTCTTATTTCTTGACCTTTTCGTGTGACACACGTTTATCCTTATGTAACACTCACCCTCTTATGTGTTTCCTCATTCAATCCAGGCAGTGATCAATACCTCAAACGTGAAATGGGGTAACATCTCAGTTCAAGGTGAGTGCCCTTCACCAGTGAATCAGAAGAGAGAGTTAACCAGAGTCAGATAAACAAACTTACACAGCGGAACTTGTTGACTCAAGGTGTTAGTGGGGGAGTAGCATCGACGTACGGAGTCCATCGACTCTTCTTTTTACAGTGACTCTTCCCCCTTCTCCAGGTCTTAATCAGAGTTCCATGATTCCCAACGCCTTTCTAAGACCCAGAAAGGTGTTGTGATCCAATGGTTTGGTAAAGAGATCTGCAAGTTGTTTCTCAGTTGGGACATGCTCTAATATCACAATCCTCATTTCCACTAACTCTCGCACAAAGTGATGTCTGATATCCACGTGCTTAGTACGTGAATGCTGAACTGGATTTTTAGACAGATTTATAGCACTCATGTTATCACAATGAACAAGCATAGGAGCAGAGGTGATACCGTAATCGACAAGCATTTGTCGCATCCAAAGGAGCTGCGTGCAACAACTTCCTAGTGCAATGTATTCAGCTTCTGCTGTGGATAGAGAGACACAGTTTTGTTTCTTGCTATGCCATGAGACCATGTTGTTTCCCAAGAAAAAGCAACCACCCGATGTGCTGTGTCTGTCATCTAAGCAACCTGCCCAATCAGCATCACAAAAACCTGCAAGATTCACATTAGTCTCAAATGTATAATGAAGACCAAAGTCAAGGGTGCCTTTCACGTATTTGATAATACGCTTTACTGCATTCATGTGAGACTCTTTTGGTTTAGCTTGATAGCGAGCACAAATCCCCACACTGAGGCATAGATCAGGACGACTCGCCGTGAGGTAAAGAAGGCTTCCAATCATGGCTCGGTAGAGTTTCTCATCAACTGGTTTCCCATCGCTATCTCTGGAAAGTTTGGTTGTTGTGCTCATAGGAGTTTTTGCAGTCTTACTTGTCTGCATTCCAAATCGCTTGATGAGATTTTTGGCATAGGTACTCTGTGACACTGTGATTCCATCGGTTAGTTGTTTGACCTGAAGTCCAAGGAAATAGCTCAGTTCACCAACCATACTCATTTCAAATTCCTTTGTCATAGTCTTCACGAAGTCATCAACCATTTGCTTAGACGTTCCTCCGAAGATGATATCATCCACGTAAACTTGAATGATCAGCATGTCATCTCCATCTTCTCCGACGAACAGTGTCTTGTCCACACCACCTCTTTGAAAACCAGCTTGTAACAGGAACTCCGTCAGACGGTCATACCAAGCTCGTGGAGCTTGTTTCAACCCATAGAGAGCTTTCTTGAGTTTGTAAACGTGATCCGGAAAATGTGGATCCTCAAACCCTTTTGGTTGTGTTACGTAGACTTCTTCTTGTAATACACCGTTTAGGAAGGCACTCTTGACATCCATCTGATAGAGTTTGATTCTCAGATTGCACGCCATTCCAAACAGTAGTCGTATTGATTCAAGTCGTGCAACTGGAGCAAAGGTTTCATCAAAGTCTACTCCTTCGATCTGAGAGTATCCCTGTCCAACTAACCGCGATTTGTTTCGAATGATATTCCCTTCCTCATCAGTCTTGTTCTTGTGAATCCACTTGGTTCCAATGATGTTTACATTCTTTGGTCTTGGTACCAGTTCCCACACTTGAAGTCGTTCAAACTGTTCAAGCTCCAGGTGCATCGATTCGGTCCAGAATTCATCATCCAATGCCTCCTGAATGTTCTTAGGCTCAATAAGTGACACAAAGCATTCCACTTCATTCATCTTCACCACGAAACACGCCAACTTTAACATCTCTTTGAAGTCGATTTGTTTCTTTCTTGTAACTCTTTCATCAAACAGTCCGCCAATCACGTCTGAAGAGGAGTGGTTTTTGTGTACTTTTCCTTGATCAAGATCGACCTTGGTCATCTCAGGTTCATCGTCTTCTTCAGACTCCTCTTTCACTTCATTCTCAGCTTCATTCTCAGCTTGTCTTGAGGAACTTGGCGTGACACCGTCTATTGTCTGTGTTACACGAGCCTCATAGAATCCAATGCTATCGTCAAAGACTACGTTAACATTGTCGCCTACAAACTTTGTACGCTGATTAAACACACGGTAGGCTGAACTGTTCACTGAGTATCCCAGAAACATCCCTACGTCACTTCTTGCTTAAAACTTTCTCAGATGTTCTTTGTCATTCAGAATGTAGCACAAGCATCCAAACACATGCATGTGACTCAGGTTCGGTGTTTTACCTTTGAGAATTTCATAGGGAGTAGTCTTGGTCTTTGGCTTGACATAGACCCGATTTATCACATAGCACGCAGTGTTGATTGCTTCCGCCCAGAACCCAGATGGAACACTGTTTCCACACAGCATTGCTCTAGCCATTTCTTGCAATGTTCTATTCTTTCTTTCCACAACCCCATTTTGTTGAGGAGTTCTTGGAGCGGCATACTGATGACGGATACCTTGACTGTGACAGAACTTGTCAAACTGCTCATTCTGAAACTCACCGCCATGATCGCTCTTGATCTGAATGATTCCTCCTTTATCCTGTTTGAGCTGAAGAGCAAGGATTCTGAAACTCTCAAGGGCATCAGACTTGTTGCGTAAGAAGTCCACCCATGTATACCTGGAAAAATCATCGACCAATACAAAAATATATCGCTTACCCGCAATGCTTTCAGGAGTTATAGGACCCATGAGATCCATATGAACCAGTTCCAATATCCGTGTAGATCTGATCTCTGAAATTTGTTTGTGTTGTACCTTGACTTGCTTTCCTTGACAGCATGCTCCACATACTGTCTCTGTTTGTTTCTCCAAATCAGGGACACCTCTTACTACTTCAGCATTTACGAGTCTGAAGAGTCCATTTGTGTTCATGTGACCCAGTTTCTTGTGCCAGAGATCAAGTTTGGATTCAGCAGCTGCAAAACACACATTAGAAGGTCTCCAAAGATAGCAGTTGTTTCCGGAACGAATACCCCTTAGCACGACATTGTTTCTTGCGTCAACGGCACGACATTCCTTGCTGTTGAAGATAACCTCTAATCCCTCATCACAAAGTTGACTCACACTGATCAGATTTGCCTTAAGACCCTCAACAAAGTAAACATTTGAGAGTTTAGGCACATCAGGTCTGGAGGTTATTCCAATTGCACGGATTTTGCCTTGTCCACCATCTCCAAAAGTAACTTTTCCACCTCTGATGAGTTCGAGTTTCTCAAGGTAGTCTTCATTTCCAGTCATATGCTTTGAGCAACCACTATCAAAATACCATGGAAGTTGCGCTTGTGATGCTTCTTCAGCAGAGGTATAAGCAACATTACTCACGATCTCTGTGTCTACTTGCACTCGCACCAGGTTGCAAACTAGATCATGTTCAGCTTCAGAGTGTGACTTAACAGAACTGGTGTTTATCTTAGAATGAGTATTCTCTTTGAAGTTCGGATACAGATCACGTTTGGCTATCCATACACAACCGTAAGCAGTTGGTTCGGTGAAGCACAGGTTCAACCTCCATGCTCTCTCATACTGATGTCTTCGAAAATAACAGAACCTAACATTGTGTCCTCGTTTTCCACAGAAGTGACAACCGTTTCCACGTCTTCTTTGTTTGGGAAGAACATCCTTGTTTCTTTCAACATGAGCTCGTTTCTCTTCAGGTTTCTTTTCTTCCTTAGGAGCTTCCTTCACAAATTTTGTTTCTGTAGATGTGGAGGTGGATCCCTTGTATCCCAAGCCAATGCTGAGACTTGGACACTGTCCCAATGTCAGTATGTGATCAAGAGATGCAGTACCAGCTGACAACATTCGAACCTTCTTGTGATTTTCAGTAAGTTGACTCTCGAGTAGTCTGCTTCGATCGATCTCCATAGCCAAGAGGTCACTTAGCCTTTGCACGTGAGCTTCAGCTTCCTTACGAACTCGTTCCTGCTCTGTCATAGCTCTCTTGAGTGCAAGTATTTCTTGATCTGATTCTATGTTAATCGAGTACTCCTTCGTCTTGATAGAAGGCTGATCAAGTTCCAGTATGTTAACCTGAGCTTTCAGCATTGCAGTCTCTTTGAGCAGTGCAAGGTTTTCATGGCTGAGATCAGAGAACTTATTGAAGAGGGACTTGTACTCAGCTTCAAGATCTTGCTCAAGATCACCGTCATCCTCGCTGTCAACATCAGTATCTTTTCCACTTTCTTGACCAATCAACGCCATGAAGTTTAGATGCAGCTCACCTTCATCATTCTCGCTTTCAGATTCAGTGTCACTGAAACACATGAGAGACTTCTCTTTCTTGAGAATGCTAGGACACTCACTGCGTGTATGCCCAATTCCTTTACACTCAATACATTTTTGCTCTTTTCTCTTAGCAAGGGGACACTCGCTCCTGAAGTGCCCGTAACCTTCACACTCATGACACTTCTTTGTGTTCTTGCTAGAATCATGCTTTGAGTGCTGAGAGCTACTCCTTTCATAATCATCCTTTTGGTAGCGTCCATTGAATCTACCACCACCTTTCTCCATACGCTTGACAAACTTGTTGAAGTTTCGTGCCATTAGACTCAGGTTTTCTTCAATCTTAGTAACTCGACCATCATCCTTAGACTCGGCTGTGAAAGCAATGCTCTTCTGATTAGTAGATTGTCGGTCGTTTTTCTCAAGATCATGCACTTTCAAAATGCCAGAGAGTTGATCAAACTTCATCTCATCTGTGTCTACAGCCAGTGTAAGTACAACTTTATAAGCTTCAAACCGTGGAGGTAAGCACCTTAGCAGTTTCTTTACCAGATCCTTTTCTTCATACTTCTTTCCAAGGACAGACGCTTCACTTGCCAGTTCACTGATCTTGCATATGAATCCATCAATTGGCTCATCGTCACTCATTCTCAGGTTTTCAAACTTGGAGGCAAGATGATCAAGACGAGTTCTTCTCACACTAGTGTTTCCCTCAAAGTGATTAATGAGTGTATCCCATGCTTGCTTGGCAGATTCACATCCTTGTATGATCTTGAATTGCTCAACGTCCACTGATGAGAATATGACAGTCAAGGCTTTGGAATTGAATTTTGATGCTTTCTTCTCACCATCAGTCCACTGATCTTTAGGTTTTGGACCGACAGTCTTATCTTCCATGATGACAGTAGGCGCACTCCAACCATCTTCTACAGACGTCCAAGCATCTTCATCAACTCCTCTGATGATGTGTTGCATCCTCACCTTCCAGTGACCGAAGTTGGTACTGTCAAGCATAATAAGCTTGTGAGTGTGTAGGAGTTCTTTCATGGTGTCCATGAAATCCGCAGGATCTCAACCTGTAAGTAGTACTTGATACCACAGAGGCTTCCCGCTCTGATACCAAATGAAAGTTCAGAGACACCCAAATTATAACTCACACACAAGAGATTTCAAGAACACTTTCTTGTAAATTAGAAACCTTTTAAACAATCCCCTAGATCTGTTTAATCTGATTTATGCTCAGTCACACACGACTAGCGACAGACCAGTTTCTAATCTCTAAATCACAGAGATCCAAGCTAAACACTTGTTACTTGATCTCTGTAGCCGACAAGAACAAACCTCTTGTTCTAGCTTTTTCTCCCTTAATGCTTAACCTAAAACTCTCTTAGATTATCTCATTAAGTAGACACGAAAAAGACAATATTCTATTTCCTAAAATCTTGCAAACTAGAAGATCTTCTTTGCTTCACGTCCAAGCAATATCTTCTATTTCCATAAGTTTGTGACACGTCACCACTCGTAACAAACTCGCCATACTGTGTTACACAATCACCGCACTGTATAACACACTCTTAGCTCAGCTCGAACACGCTCACAATCCTGAACTTACAGGGACAACCACAGAACCAAGGCAAAATTTTATATTACCTCGAACTCAAGTTGAAACCCATAACTGATCTAACAATAACATCATGGGTAGGAAGCGGAAACAGAGGTAGGTTCTGAAATGACATACCAAAAATAAGGATGAAACAGAGGGTAGGTTCGAGGAAGTTAAAATAGGCATATAAACTCACTTTTGTCTGGATCACCTCCCCACATGAATGAATATACTCGGGAAGGAAATAGGGAAAGACCATAGCAACCAGCTGTCATGAGGCCCCTAACCTTCCTTGGTATCTCATGTGCACAAGACCACAGCAACTCCATTTATTCATAAACCCTAAAAATAACAACTCAATTCCATATATTCTCCAGTTTTTGAACTTCAAAAGAAGAAGGCTAACCACAAAGATGTGTGTGTGTGTCTTCTCTAATCCTTCAAGAATGTTGTTGTATTCAGAATTCTTTTAAAGCCCTAAATTGTAAATTAGCAGTAGTGATTTTTATTTACAGAAAAGGTCCTTTTAATATTCCGTTTTTACACTTATGGTCCGATACTTGTCTTTCTACACAAGAAAAATAGTTTACTAAAAGGCAAAGGTTTTTCCGGAAATCTCTCTCTACTCCTCCCACAAAACCGATTCAAGATCTCGACTTTCTCTTCTGCGAGGAAGGACAATCCCCCATGGCTGCTCTACAATACCTCGAATCTCAGAAAAACGCGCACCCAGAGCTCACCGAGTGGTACAATTCGCTCGCAGATCTGTACCAGAAGAAGCTCTGGCACCAGCTCACCGTCAAGCTCGAGCAGTTCATCGCTCTCCCCGTCTTTCAGGTGTCACTTTCTCGTACCATAATCTATTCAAAGTTTCATCCTTTAGTAGTTTTGGGAATTATAGGGTTCATAGATCTCGACTTGGGTTTACATTAGATCTAAAGGGTTCGTTCCGACGGTGACTTTAATGAGTTGGGTCTTTCTCAGATTCACTTAGATGGCTTTGTATTGGTGAATGATCGCACTCTGTGATTTAAAGTTTGAATCTTTAATTGTGTTGATATGTTCTTGTCTGGGTCTTAAGGTTGTCTGATTTGTTATTGTTCATCAGGCTGGAGATGCTTTGATTCAGCTATACAACAACTTCATAACCGACTTTGAGACCAAAATCAACCTTCTGAAGCTCGCGCACTTCGCGGTTGTAGTCTCCAGGCAGTACCCTGAGAAAGAAGCTGCGGTCAGTTATCTCCAAGGAGTGATTGAGAAGCTTAGAGCGACTAAAGAGTCACGTATCAGTGAGCCTGTTAGCTATGTAGAGACGCAGATAGCTTTGTTCAAGCTTGAGCAAGGTGACCAGAAGGAATGCAAGAAGATACTGGACGATGTGAAAACCTCTCTTGATAGTATGACCGACATCGACCCATCGGTCTACGCCAACTTCTTCTGTGTGTCTTCTCAGTACCATAAGTTCCGTCAAGAGTTTTCTGATTTCTACAAGAATGCTCTTCTTTACCTCGCTTATACTTCTGTGGAGTCACTCTCTGAGTCGTTTAAGCTGGTAAGTCCTTTTAATTGTTCTATAATCATGTCCTATTCAGAGTGCTGAGATGGGATCGTTCTGTATCTTTGCAGGACTTGGCTTTTGAACTGTCGCTGTCAGCTCTACTTGGAGAGAATATTTACAACTTTGGGGAACTGTTGGCCCATCCAGTTGTAAGTTTGTCTTTTTGATCTTTATATTTGCTAACCAGTAACCATACTGGTTTATGATGGTGACCATGTTTGCCTTTCTCTTATGGCAGCTGAAGAGTCTGCTTGGAACAAATGTGGAGTGGCTTTACCACATTCTGCAGGCGTTCAACCACGGTGATTTGGTTCAGTACCAAGAACTCTGCCGTGTTCACAATGCAGCCTTGAGCGCACAGCCAGCGCTGGTTGAGAATGAGAAGAAGCTGTTGGAGAAGATCAACATTCTCTGCCTTATTGAGATCATTTTCAGGTAGCTTTGGCTTCTCTAAGCAATATCTTACAGATAGGGGCAAAGAATGAATGCTTAAATTGTTTGTAACCATATCTGTAACAGCCGACCAGCTGAAGATAGGACCATACCGTTGAGTGTCATTGCTGAGCGTACTAAGCTTTCAATCGAAGATGTTGAGCACCTTCTCATGAAGAGTTTATCTGTGAGTATTCATCTCTGTCCCATTCAATCTAAATAAGATTGGGAAGACACAAGAAGATAGGGAGATTATGTTGATGTGAATAAATATCATTTGGTGATTTTGTGCAGGTGCACTTGATAGAGGGGATAATAGATCAGGTGGATGGAACTGTGCATGTTTCATGGGCGCAACCGAGGGTGCTAGGGATACCTCAGATCAAGTCATTGAGGGATCAGCTTGATAGTTGGGTTGATAAGGTTCACACTACCTTGTTATCCGTTGAGGCTGAGACACCTGATCTTGTTGCAGCTTAAGGCACTCTTGTTTCTTCTTTGTTTTTCTTTTGAGCTACAAGATTGTATCATTTTGCTGGATTTTAAATGCAACTTCTTTCCCTTTTCAAATCTACTAGTTTTAAGGAGTTAGTCGTTTAAAAAAAAAATGTTTGCTCTCAACAAACACATGAATGTATCGTCTCCTTTGATCCTTTCTCCAATGATTCTTGAATGGATCGACTTCACTACACCCTTCAAGATTAAATACCCAAACTATAACCTCCTCTCATGATTGATGTCCATGTACCTTTATACAATGTGAATGCAAATATTTTCTTTGATGTTTCAAAACTTTAAGGGATTGATTGGACGATTTTAATGAGGGCTTTGAAGCTGCTAGAGAAGGGCAAAGCTTGCATTGTTCAAAATGAACATCAGCAGATGATTAAGGCGACAAGTTCTGTGTCTGATGTTTTGGTAATTATTTATAATATCTAGTGGACAAAATGTTATGAACCAAGGGAAACAAAAGAATGGATACACAACTTATCTTTCTTTGATAACATTCATTTTCTCAATCACAACTTTTTGAGTTATGTAGAATGGATAAATAGAGTAATATAGCACCAAATCATGTTTTATAACAAGATTAGCAAACTAGGATTTTTTTTTTTTTTTTTTTTTGACATCATAATAGACCAGAAGCCTATGGGGCCACCGGTTCAGATAGCCAAACCGGAGGTAAAGAATCGACATATAGCATAGCTGAAGGAGAACTACTCGCACCACGTGCAAGCTCGTCCGCCATTGTGTTTTGTGCCCTTGAGATATGTCTGATCATGAAGTTGGGGAAGAAAGTCTTACTTCGGCAGAATTCTTCCATGTGTGTAGCGAACGCCGGCCATTCTTCAGGTGAGGACACCATCTTCACCAATTGAGAACAATCCGTCACAAATACTACATCTGAGAACTGCAGGGTCTTCATGCACTCCATCGCCCAAATCAGAACTTCACATTCAACATGTAAAGGTGATAGGCTACGTCGAAGGTTCATTGCGTCCACCATTACGTACTCTGAATTTATTTTCTGGCAATACAAGGATTTTGTTTTAATAGCATATTAATTTAATATACTGGTAATTTCTTGTTTTTAAGTTATGATTTAAATACAATTAAATTCACGTTAAGAAACTCGAATTTTAGGTTTCTGAGGATGATGATTTGTACTTTTAGTTTTTGGAGTTGCATGACCATAATAATGGATAGGAATGGTAACTCGATAGTGGTGACATGATTATGCAGTTATATACCTTTACCAAAAATGCATGATCATTTTGCAAAAATTAACAACAACAAAAACATTTGTCGGTTATAACTACAGTTCGGACTCAGACCAAAATTATCATGACTAGTGAATAATGATTACTCAATCATTGATCCTAAACAAGGAGCCGAAATGCGAGGGTTCCGAGAACGTCATATGTAGTATTCGTATTGTTACGACACCGTAAGATACGACGTGCCTCCACCTGAGGATGTGATCATGACGGTTGAGAGGGAACGGTTTACAACAGATACCGGCTGGTTGAATTTGGTGGAAGTCATACTAAAGTGCATAGAACAAGGAAAATATGGAGGCCGAATCGGTTCACCGCGGTGGTGTCGGCTGATCTATAGCACTAGTTAGTTGATTTAATACCTGAATATGTGTATGTTTATAGTGTTTACCTCTATAGAATCATGGATGATATACCATTAATAAAATCATCACGCTTATGCTTTTTAAGTTATTCTGTACTAAATGATGAATATATCTGAATTATACAATCTTTGACAAAATCCAAACACAGTAATAATAAGTTAATTTTAACGATTGCCTACGTTAAAGAAAAAATAAAATATATACGAAGATAGTTATAATGTCATAACATAGTGGCTATACTACAAGTCCCATACTAGTGGCTAACTAGCGCGTGTGTTCATAACTTCAGCTGGATGATTAGGACTATGTACGCAATCTAAGATCAACCAAATTCATCCCTCAGCTGAGTTCACAATAGCAAACAAAGCTTATAAGGCTTATGTTAGCGAGCAAATTGCAGAATCCTATAGATGTGGACCAAATACAAAATCTGCAAGCCAAGAAACCCGTTACTTCACAAGCAAACCCCGTACATAACTCAATTTAACATAAGATTTGATTCTTATATGTTTTTCATTTTCTCAAGAAACCAAACAATAATTTAACATAAATAATTATTATTGTTAATATCTTAACTGGTAAAATATGGGAAATTATTCCCTATATTGAACTTTTCTTTTAGCAATAATTGCGAAAAAATTAATATCGTCATACATTGGTTCATTTATAAACCTTCACCAGACCAGTTCGGCTGTATTTTATGATCAATTAAGCTTCCAAAAAACCGGTCATCCTAAGAACCGAGATACGGTGACGACTCAGGTCTCTTCCTTTAAGGGTACTAAACGAAAACGCCATTTGCTCCTCCATTCTTCGTTTTCGGATGATGACATGTGGCGGCGTCATTTCACTCTCATCCTCCTCCTCTTCAACTTCCGGCCACCGGAATGTAGTTCTCGATGGAATTGTTACCGGAGATGACTTTTTCACCGTCGTTGGTTTCTTTCTTTTGTTGTTTTCGTTGTTGTTATTCTTGTTGCTGTTTATGAAATAATCGTCGGAAAATATAACGTCTGATTCTTGAAGTTCTTCTTCTGACATTGAAAGAGAGAAATATTTTTAGAAAGAAAGTTAGGGATTACTTTGGATATATATGATTTTATTGAAGAGTCAAGTAGGAAGAGAAGACACAACTATAAGAAAAGTTGCAACTTATATAGACCGAGATATCGCAGAGAATCTCATGTTTTACACGTATAATAATATATGTGTATATGTATATTATATACGTGTAATTATTAATATCTTGTGTTGCATCAGATGAGGTCATCGTGAAGGTGTTTGAGTGAAGTCAAGGGATTCGATATTTTAATAATTAATCAATCATTAAGGATGTGATTAATTTATCATCGTGAATTAGACAAGTCTTTATATATACACTTACACATCATTTCGCCAAAATACAGTTAGATATTTCGGTGTTCGTACGTAATTAGTAACACCATAATTCTTTTTTGAAAGGCAAAGCAACATCCTAATTCATTTATTTGAAGTTCCTCATCGCTGTACAGAATTTTGCACGGTTACTAATTCTCATCATTTTTTTTTGAACATTAACTATTCTCATCATTTTCCCTTGTTAAAAGTACCTAATTTCTTAGTTTAGAAATAACTGATATATACTTTTTTAAATAAATATTAAGTAAACTTGAGTATAAATATATTGCTTATACCGAAATGAATGAAGTATTAATAAGAAAATTTGGTAAACTTATAGCTCAAATATGGGGTGAAATTTTACAGTTTTATTTACATTGTATAATGTATTTTCGAAAAATATTAAGATATCGTGTATGCATTAGTTCATTTAGTTGAACCAACAAAAGAAGAGTACTACTAATCTTCAAGTTGTTAACTTTTACAAGCTACAATGAAAATGTCAACGATTGCGAAGCTGAGTCGTAACGTTACTGAACGCAATCGCCATGCGTTTTATGGCTACGAGGTTACTCGCTCAACACTATGAAACCGCATAATCTAAAAACAACGACCCACCCATGGGCCAGCACGTGTAGAAAAACTATCTTAACGTCAGCAAAAGTTAACGTCACCAGGCTTCCATCTCATGTGTGCCGGTGCCACGTGTTGGTTCTATCCAGAACTGCGGTCGTTCTCCTTGGCGTTTACGTGGTGGTGTTAATTAGCGGCCTATTGCTTTCGGAGAAGAATTAAGGTGGCTTAAAAAGTCTTCTGTTTTATTTTCTCGGAACTTAATTTTTGTTTTTATTGCATATTGACATTGATGCTTAAATAAACAAACGTGTATGTTTACGATCATTGTAAGAAGCCTATGTGCTATACAAACTAATAAGTAAATTACGGAATGAATATAATCTTTCAAAATAACAAAAAGAAACACTCAGTAAGTTCAAAAGTTATTAAAAACTTACTATACAACGTCAAAAGTGAATATTTATATCCAGGAAGTTCCTTTATGTATAAATTAACTATTCATTTCCTTAACTTTTCCTTGGACAATCTGGTTGAGTGATTCTAAGGCAAGATGAAGTTTCAAATATGTTGTTAATGCGAATTTAAATATATTTTCTTGACAAAGAATTTTATCCGTGTAAGTTGTCGCAAACACAAGCTTTTATTGATCGAGGGACAATTAATAGGAGCAAGACATGCTTTGAAGAGTACACATAACAAAAAAGGGTTACTGAAAATGATCGACTCCATCAACCTATTATAGAGTTATAACCTCCCGATTAAAGTTAATTTTTTACATTACACGAAATTTGAGTAATTTAATTAGGGCATAAAAGTTCTTCTCTCTTTATTTTGATGCGACTAGTTATAATTGAATAGTAATCTTAGGTGTCAAAGAAATGCATTTAGTGTAAAGAAAACTAAACAAAATGTATTGAATAGTAATTCAGAAGGTATATTAATTATATCTTTAAGTAATAGTTTTGAAATTTCGAATGATTAAAACGATTTTTTTTCGGCCAGAAGACAATTCCTTGTCAAAGGATGACGCAAATTTATGATCCATTTGAAATACGGAACTCTAAATGAATAGTGATGTATTACGTTTTTACATGTTCACCTCAAAACACACACGGTAAATGCATTATTGCTCACACCATTATTTAATACATGATTAAATATTGGAAAAATTCGGTGAAATCAAGCTTTGTGCATATCCAACTACATCTTAAAGTGAATTTTGACAATGAAAATAGACAAAAGTTAGAAAGATAAAGAGTCGAGTGAGCTGGACATTGGACGAATTATTTGGGTATTTGATAGATGCATAGTCTCGTGCTAAAGACAATGACTTAGCCAAAAATTTAGCTATCTTTGGAAAAGTGTGGTTCCTACTCCTAGTGGTCCTTTCGACCAATTCAGATGTTGGCGAGACTCTCGTATTAAGTGTGTCTTGTTCGGTCTCTCGTATTTTTGTGCTCAATTATTAGCATAATTTTGGAACCTTCCCTATATACATACAAACTAAAATAACTATTTTGCTAATTTTACATTTTAGCTTTATTTGCTTATATAACTATGTCTGTTAAATCATAAATTGTTTGCATTATGACAAAAACAGACAACGTTCTTACATAATATATTATATATAATGTGTATATATATATGTACATATAGAAAGTGAAACCGTATTGTCTAATGATATGGACGTAATGTTATTTTAACCCTACTATTATTTTATCAATTGTCACTATCATTTCCAACTATACATTCCGTTATTTCTTATCTGCTATTGCTTCTCTTTACATATACACACATATATTATAGCGTCTCTAATCATGTCATGCATGATCATAGACAGTATACAAGCCATAACTTGATTAATTTCAAATGGTTGAAGATGATATTAATACAGAAAATTTAATTGGGGAGAGGCGGAAATAGAGATAAGGTGTTCTTTTCTGATTAGTTCAACTAAATTTGTATGGAACAATCGTAATTACGTCGACGTTAATGTTAACGTTGCCTAGATTTCTTTTTTTTTAAAATCTGGTCGTGATAAGAATCTATCTAAACCTTCTTCAACTAAATACACGTAGATTATGGCATGGGAAGTTGGAAATACATGTGTCTTTGCTAAAACAATTGCAAAAGTTTTTTTTTTTCAGGACCTCGTAGTTCAGTGGTACTGCCTCTTAGGGGGCTGGGAGGTAGGCTGTTCGACTTGCGGGGAGGGGGAGGCGTGTCCAGGACCGCAAGGCCCAGACGAAGGCTGGCGCCGGACCTAGGTGGTGGGCCGCAAGGTCAACACCTGGTTAAACAAAAAAAAAAAAAAAACAATTGCAAAAGTTATGGTGACATAATGGTGTAACTGTGTAAGTAGTTGGTTCTATTATGTCATAGGTTATGTCTACGTTGTACTCCATCCGTTCCAAAAGATTCATATTTAGAAAAAAAAATTATTTAAAAAAGATATATGTTTTACATTTTCAATATATAAAGTAATTGAAAAGTGTAAACTTCGAAAAATATAATTGTGTTTATTAAAATTTTATTGATCAAAAATTGTGGGGAATAGTTGATAACGGAAAATAATGCATTGGTAACTACAATCTGATATGTTTTTTTAATAAATGTGAAAAACCTAAAACATACATATTTCTGAAACCGAGGGAGTATTACGATATTATCAACCGTCTAGTCTCGGGTCCACATTTCTGAATTGGAGGGAGTATTATGATATTATCAACCGCCTAGTCTCGGGTCCACAACGATATAGTAGTCTCATCCTCAAAGTTTAAAAACTGTAAGAAAAAGATTAGTTCGAGTTTGTGATATTCCGTATAAACCAGAGATAGATTTTCACATGCCACTACAAAAATTATATAGTGGCTGAAGATTAGTTCGAGTTTTGAATTAGATTAGTCCTCTACTTTGACAAAACATCAAATCGCACTAGTCAATGCAATTTAATATAATGGATCACATACTCCAAAAAGTGAAATATGATACTTTAGAACTAAACTTTCTAATGATAAATTCAAGTAAAGCTAATAGATGATTAAAATCTAAAAAGATGAGTATCAGATGATAGAGAAAAGGTTTAGAAAGTTATGCTACTTTGCCAAACAAAAGCCAAGTGTGGCTGCAGTTCAAATTTCCCTCGTAAGGGAAGTCCAAATAAGGCCCATAGTTTGTTTAAAGGCCCATTATAATACACGTTCAATCAGGTTGAGTTGAATCATAAACCAAAATTGTTCCGGTTGATTGATCGGTCTAGTAAACCAATTTTTCTCGGTTTACTTAAAACCACTAAATCGCACCTTCTCTCTGATTATTTTTCACCTCACTATTGATTACCAATCAAATTATCATGTAGGATTAGTTAAAAAAAGTATTAAAACTAAAGAAAAAAAAGGAAAACAGCTTTAAAAAAAAGGAAGACATCGACTTAACAACGTTGATCAAAACACCTCATCGGCTGTTGCTTCTTCAAACTCAGAGGCTTGTTCTCAGTGCCAAAAAAACACAGATTGTAGTTTTCAAACAAAGGTTCGTGATCTGTGTTTGAACGGTACGTCGCGTTACTCTTTTTTATCCTTATTCAAATTTAAGAATCGATGTTTTTAGATTACGTCAATTCTCTAAAACAACATATAATTAACCTCAAGTATAGTTATTGTTTGTTATATATCTCAGGATCATATAGTTTTAAGCTTAGAGTTGTTAGATCTTTTTTAATCACATCTATGTATGATCATGGGAATAGGAGAGAAAAAAAGGAAAAGAGGAGGTCACAGATGCTTTGTAGCTTACTGCCAGTGTGTTAAAAAAATTGGAGTTAAGCATTATTCAAACTTATTTAACTTTTAAGCTTTGAAAGGAAAAATAACTAAACATATTAGGTTGACAAATTGGAACTAATATACTAAATTGTAGCTACTGATTCTCTTACTTTTTCGGAATACATTACATTATGGTCGTGGAAAGGCATTAAATTGATGTGGTTTATGATTGAAATAAGGCCAGGTCGTGATATATAATAAAACTTGATGATTGGCATTAAATTGATATGATTAAAACATCAATTGTTTAGAATCTTCATTAAAATAAAGTTTAATTCTTCTATGTTATCTAAGATAATCTCTGACTGGTATTTGTATTTTGTTATATAGTTGCAATGGAGAGTAGTTATTCAAGTGATCAAGAAACTGTTTTCGCTACTCAAGATGAATTTAGTACTCAAATCTCAGGTGAAACCAGTTTGTTAAGTCAGAATTTGGATGAGTTTTTAGATGAGGAAGATGCCTCATTCAGTGATGACGATGTTTCAGTCAGTGATTTCGATGAAGAAGCGGGCATAGGCAACAAGGATGATTATATTCAGACTGAAGATGCTGATGCTTTAGAGGCAAACAATGAAAATCAGAATAAATATGAACTCTGTAGTGGAATGGAGTTTAGTTCTGATGAGTCTGCATATAATGCTTATAGAAAGTACGGAGGTAATCATGGTTTCGACGTAAGGAGACAACGGACTTCGAGAAAAAACAAAAAGCTAGTAAGGATGGTTTATGTATGCTCAAAAGAGGGGCTTAGACAGGAACCTAAGGTCAGGAAAGCATATTCCGGACCAACCACAAGGTGTGGTTGTAAAGCTCGCATGTCTTGCTACCTTCAGAGTAACGGAAGATATAAGATTATGACTTTTGAGCCGAATCATAACCATGATTTAGTGAGGACACCTATGAAGCATTTGATGAAGAGTAACCGAGCAATCTCTATATCTCAAAAAGAACATGCTGATGATGCCGATATGTCAGGAATTCAGCAAAAGCAACCATTGAAATGATGAGCAGAGAAGTTGGGGGGCAAGCAAATCTGGGTTTTATAGATAAAGACATGCGCAATTACATATACCGTAAGTGAATGGCAGCAATGGAAAAAGGAGATGCTGGAGCGGTTTTGGAGTACTTTCAGAAAAAGAAAGAGGGATGATTCATCTTTTTTTACCTCAATGCAACTTGATGAGGACGATATGATCTCTAATATTTTTTGGGCAGATGATCGGTCAATTAGTGATTACAATCTTTTTGGAGATGTCGTTTGATTTGATACAACTTACAAGACCAACGAATATGATAGACCGTTTGCTCCATTTGTCGGGGTCAATCATCATAAGCAAACTATTGTGTTTGGTGCTGCTCTCTCTTATATGATGAAACGACATAATCTTTTGAGTGGCTTTTTCAGAATTTTCTTGGAGCAATGTCTGGAAAACAGCCGCAAACCATTCTTACTGACCAATGTGCAGCAATGGCAAATGCAATAGGAAAAGTCTTCCCTGAAACAAAACATAGGTTATGTGTTTGGCATATTACCAAAATGCTACAAAGAGGTTGAGTTGTGTATTTCATGGACCAAACCATTTTGCCACAGACTTTGGAAAATGTGTATATGACCATGAGAATGAAGTAGAGTGGTTATCGGCATGGAGTAAAATGCTCGAGAAGCATGGATTAACAGATAATAAATGGCTGAATGATTTGTTTGAGTTGAGAGAAAAATGGGCAAGGATATATGGTCGTCAAACTTTTACAGCCGATATGATGAGCACACAACGTAGTGAAAGTATGAATAATATTTTGAAAAATTACTTGAAGAGCAGTTATAACTTGTTGCGCTTCTTTAAACACTATGAGAGAGTGTTGGATGATCGACACTTTAAAGACTTAACTGCTGACTTCAGTATGATGCATACCTCGCCGATATCATCAGCTCCTGTAGAATGTTACAACATGCATTGGACGTGTATACAGAAGTCTTTACCTTGTTCCAGAAGGAATACATACCTATAGGTGATTATGTTGCCAAAAGGGTCAATAAGTCTGAGATGGTGAGTGCTGAATACAATGTATCTTTTTGTGGTGTTGGAAGAAATCATTTGGTTAACTATGTTGCTGCAAACGAAATGATACATTGTAGTTGCATGAAGTTTTCTTTTGGCGGAATCTTATGTCGTCATGCATTAAAAGTGTTGGCAAAGAAGGATGTTAGAAGAATTCCACCTACTTACATTCTGAATCGATGGAGTAAAGAGGCTAAAGCACGAACCATATTCTTTTACCATTCAGCGACACCTAATGATACAGTGAAGCAATCGATCGGAAAGCGATATAGTCATATATGTCGTACTTTCCGTGAGATTGCGTTTGTTGCTGCTGACGTTGTGTGCAGATGAAGCTGCCTCTCAGTTGCTTGAAAAATTGGTGGAAAAGAAAAAGGAACTTGTGAAAGGTAATAAATGGATGGTCCACTCTTCAGATTTTGAACTTATGGAAGAAGAAGATGAAGAAGAAGTTCTAAACGCACGTGGAATAAAAAGAAAAAAACTTCCTGGATGACCAAAGAACCAAAAAGTCGGACGCCATAGTCGGTATATGAGTGTGCTTGAAACAAAAAATCGTGGTATATCAAAATCATCCAATAATGCTACAGCCAAAAAAAAGTTGTCATTTCATGTATTTGATATATATATAGTTTTTTTGTTTACCCAATCTTCATCGAATTTTGGGACTTAATCAATCTACATATTTCAGGACTCAAGTCTTCTCTCTTGATACTCAGTTACCTGTTGCTGCCACTAGTCTCACCTTAGGCAATGGAACTTATTTTTCACAACTGCTTCATGTTAATACTTCATTCTCTATACCACTTATATTTGAATTATCTATCATTTTTAATTTGTGTATGTCTCATATTTTGTAGGGATTTGACAAGAGTTGTGGTGGATCACCGTAAAACTCTGTTATTTTAAATATGAAAGCATATATTAATTATGTTTTGTTTTCGTTCCAACTTTTGGTGTTTCTAGCATATTCTTGTTTTTACACTTATTATTATCTTCAAATCAAGGTCATATTCAGCTTCAACGTCTCTGTTGAACCTTTAGCAAAGCACACACAATGTCCCAACACTTCATAGACTGCTCTGTTCTTGTATTGAATATATTAGTATTCCCAGCTAAGTAGAAAAGTGTACAACATTGCGACAAAATAGTTTGAGAACGTGGGTTGTTTTTATCCATGTACATGTTCTTGTAAATTATGTCAATGTGTATACTCTCATTCATTCATATGTGTAGAAACTATATAATAAGGGTTGGAAAATAAACTGGTCCAAGTAGCTTAAAACAAGCATTTATACAACATCATGAATGAATGATCTTCAGTAGCAGGTAAATCAGAGTAAAATGAACTGGTTTCAGGCCATTCTGGTCATAACCTCTTGAAGAAGAAACTTTGTATCTTTATAACACGAGGCTAAGTTCTTCGTTTTAGTTGCATTCTTCTTAAGTCTATATGTTCTCCCTTTTCTTTCATAGATGTTCTCTTCCTCTAGTGACAACGAAGAACAAACCAGAGCAAAAAAAAAAATTCATTATCTCCTCACAATGAAGCACTGGCTTACTGCTCTTCACTTTGTCGACGTATATTCAACCCTTAGCCATGATCCTGGTCCTTATCTTTGTAGTGCGTCGTCATGAATACCAACCAGAAATAGCTATTCTCTCTCACCTTCTTACTCGATGAATCCTTACATCGTGATGTGAAACTTCTATAAAATACATTATATTGCCTTATAAAAACATACAGTACACATTTATAATGTCTTATAAACAGAGACATGAAAGCATTCTTCTTAACTCTAGTTGTACGGCTCACTGTGTTTATCTTGTTCACTCACTCTCTGTTTTTGTTCTCACACTCACTCTGTTTTGTCTTGTGTTTCATTATTACACAAGCACACACAGTCTCTTTACTCCCTCGTTCTTTTCTTGTTCTTGTAGAGAGAGAAGAGAGTAATCTTCTTCTTCACTCTTCCGTTTCTTGCGCCTCAAGTCTCTTCTCCTTCTTTCTTCTTTGTAGCTTGTTCTCTGCTACCCTTCTTTGTTCTTGTTCTTGGGAACTTCTCTTAGATCCACTTCGTCTGTAGATTTAATCAAAAGTTCAATTCCAATAAAAAACATATCTTTTAACTAGATGCTCTTCTTCGCCATCTTCTTCTTCCTTGTTGATAACAAACAATAATTATACTTGTGGTTAATTATGTTGTTTTAGGGAATTGACCTAATCTTAAAACATCGATTCTTAAATTTGAATAAGGATAAAAGAGAGTAACGCAAACACAGATCTCGAACCTTTGTTTGAAAAACTACAATCTGTGTTTTTTAGGGACTGTGAAGAAGCCTCTGAGTTTGAAGAAGCAGCAGCCGACGAGAGATGTTTTGATGAACGTCATTAAGTCGACGTCTTTTTTAAATTTTTTTTAAAGCTATTTTTTTTTTCTTTAGTTTAATACCTTTTTTGATTAATCCTACATGACAATTTGATTGGTAAATCACTAGTGAGGTGAATTTAGGGGATTCACCACAGGGGTGAACCCAAGTTTTGTTCTAATTTTTTCGGTATTTTTTCTCTGTTTTATTGAACCAAGTTGATGTACAACTCAACTCTCACATGGCAGCTCTCTTGACTCCCAAATAAAAAAGAGGCTGTTTATGGAACTTTGAACAAATGGTTAGCTCGGGAGGTTGAGTTTTCATTATTGTTGCAGCTAAGGCTTTTGCAGATCTTGAGAAAGAGAAGTCAATGGCACCATGTGATTCAAGTTAAGTAACATAACTTCATATGCCCTGGGTGCAAGTTTTGCTATAGATGGTGTTCATTGGTATAAAAAAACTCCAGTGGCTAAATGGATGTTAAGCAAAGAGCATTTAATATGGACGATTGGGCCGATGAGGCAGAATCTCTATGGAGCACACGCATACTCGATCAGTCTCAAGACGTTTGTTTGCTAGAATGATAGCTTTGTATGCTCACCATGACCTTCAAGATAAGGTTATCGACGTAAATTAGTTGTCTTCGTTCACATGTACAAACATGCATATGTATATATCCCCCCAGAGTTCTTAAGTCTTGATTGTAATTTTTTAACTGTGAATTAAACAGAATAGTTGAATCTTTGTTGACAAATGCCTCACCATTTGGTCCCAAAGTGATTTTTTTGTTTCTTTATCACCAGAAGCATGAACAAAGTCATAGACTTGAAAAAAAAAAAAAAAAGTCATAGACTTGACCAACTTCAACTACCACATTATAATCATGATGTTCATCGTCATTGTGTCGTTCTTCCTCTTTGCATTTAATGTTTCTTCCATCTACCTCCATTAATACATACATCCATACCTCAAAATCATTCTTCACCCAACCATGATAATTCTTAGCCGTTCAACTACTATACTCCAAGGACACAACACCCATGATCGAGATACGCAGGTGCCCTCACATATTTACTATTTGTTTACAATTTTCCATCTATCACAAAACTAGACCATTGTCTAATCCCTTGGCACAATGGAAATTTAAGCTAAAAATGTTAAAGAGTATGTGAGGTTTGGTCAAAGCCCATTAGACATGTTCAATGTTGGGCCGGCTTACACAAGTTACGCGCGGACAACATATGTGCCTAATCATTGAAGCTCATTAGGTAAAGTACTGATACAAAGAAGGAGATATCACGACAGGGATCTCTAAGCTCAAGCTGAGCTTTAGGAGGCGGGAGCTTCCATGGCGTCTCTTGGAGAGATAGAGTAAGCTAGTGATAGATATGTAATCCTAGGCTTATCTCTTACCCATGTACTTCTCTTGAAATCTCTTTATACTCTCTAGGGTTTGTATACCCACAACAGAGGGAGTAATGATCTTGTTGTAAACCACATCGGAGGTGTTTTCCGATACTTCATAGTGGATGTTGTGGATCTTGGATCCACCCCATATGTAACGCGCTGCGGCTGTGAACTGGGTGAACAATTCTTGAGTCATGAACAAGGATGAATCGAATGAGTAGTGAAAGGTACAGAAGTATTATGAGCTTGTATTCCACAACAAGTGGGTATCATAACGCCCACAAGTGGTATCAGAGCATATGCTCATTGATTTATGGAGTCCACGTCTCGAGGAGGAGAGACATATGAAGAAGCTTCCAAGCGAGACAGAAGAAACTCGCAAGGTTTAATGGAAGCTGGTGGTCACGTGGTTCTACACACGTGGAATTCTGATTATGTTAAAAATCAGAGGATAAACCGAGTTACAAGATCAGGTTTAAAGAGATTTTTGGTTACAAGAGAAGAAGAAAACCGTTGGACGTCTTTGCTGCAGCTGCACAAGTTTATGGAGGAAGGATTCACGAGTCAGTTGAATCGGTTGAGATGATTTCTTAATATGAAATCATGGTTTCTCTAGAGTTCTCCAGGGTGCAAGAATCTGCTACTGTGTGAAAAGACTTTGAGGGTTACTCACAAGGATAGGTGGCAGGCTGCTAGCATAAGAAAGAAAGGTTTCGGAGCTGTCCTCGAT